>NC_029475.1:0-16813 GCF_050655825.1 Lonchura striata | reverse complement strand
GTGGGGCTTGTGTGATGTGTTGATTGGTTGTGGTTGTGATGTTTGTTTTTGTTTGATTTTTGTGGAGGTAAGGTGGGATGTTGTAGGGATGATTGGGGTGTGGTTTTGTTGTTGTTAGTTGGTTAATGATGGAGTGATGATGATGATTTGTTTGGTTTGTATTATAATGAAAATATAGAGGAATGTTAATTGAATATTATGTGTGTTAAATAATTTGGACAATGTAGGGATGATGCGGTTAATTGTTTAATGAAAGTGATTGAAAATGTCAATATAAAAAGAAATGGATGCGTAAAATAGGGTTTTGAATACAAGTTCCTAGAAAGGAGTAAAATAATAAGCATGTCCGGAGAGCATTAACTTATTTGCTACTTGAGAGGTAAATAGCGCGCCCTCCATGAATGGGGTCAAAGTGCATCAGTGTCAATTTGCGACAGGTTATCCGTCAAACCATGACATTCTGGGTGTTAGGGGATTCATATGTTCGGCGGTCATGTGATGGACATGTCAAGAGGAAGATATCACCTGCTACGCACTTGAAGGGTTTAATGAAGATACGCTAAAAAGAAACAAAGTGTAGAAGGTCGGTATGCCGACATAATGAAACTAGGGAGGAGGGATCCAACCGACCACTTGTATCTGTGAAGAGCAAGGGAGAAGGCTTTAAGCAAGTTATGGCCCTGAAATTACAACCAGTGGCACGAAAGAGCGAGTAAAGTTCGGCGGTTAGGGGGAAAGTATGCGCCTGAAAACAATAACCTATAACACGGACGACGTTGAGTAGCTCGGTTCTCGTGAGAAACACGATTAATAGATAACCAGGTCCTCTGGCTTGGGAGTACTTGAAAGCTGTTGGACGGGCATTGTCCCTAGGAGGTGGGCGAATTCAGTAGACTTTGAGAATGCAAAGGAGTACTGTGACATTAGGCGTTTTCTAGGTTGGGAGTTGAGCACGGTGGAGAAGTCCCTGGTTTTTGGGTAACGCTTGCGGCCTCGGCCTTGGGTAGGATAACTTGGGCTGTATGGTACCTGAAGCAAAAATGTGCCTGGGAGGGTAAATGTTGGAACTTCATTTATTTGGAGATAATGTTTGGGCTTTTGGTGGAGTGCCATAGCGTATGACGTTGGCTTTCCTCCATTTCAGTGACTTTTTGATGGGGCAAAGAATGCGATCCATTTTGTACATACCTTAAAATTCAGGAGGAAAAATGTGGGGGGGGAAGGGGGGGGTCCTTTACAATGAGGGGTTCCTGTAGTTAAATATTTATAACGGCGGCTTTTCAGGCCGCAGATCTTAGAGAAAGACTGAGTAGGAATATATGATAGAATTTGTTTTATTTTTAGGGTTGTGTTTTGTTTTAGGGGGGTTGGGAGTAGCATCTAATCCGTCTCCTTATTATGGGGTTATAGGATTGGTTGTGGCTGCTGTTGCTGGGTGTGGTTGGTTGGTGAGTTTGGGGGTTTCGTTTGTATCTCTGGTATTGGTGATGGTTTATTTGGGGGGAATGTTGGTGGTATTTGTTTATTCGGTTTCATTGGCGGCGGATCCTTATCCTGAGTCATGGGTAGATTGGGGGGTTGTTGGATATGGTTTTGGGATGGGTTTAGTTGTTATGGTTGGGCTTGTTGTTGGGGGTGTGTTAGGGATGGTTATGGGTGAGGGAGTGTTGGGTAGTGAGGAATTGTTGTCGGTTCGGTTGGATTTTAGTGGGGTAGCTGTTTTTTATTCGTATGGGGTTGGGTTACTTTTAATTGGTGGGTGAGGGCTGTTGTTGACTTTATTTGTGGTGTTGGAGCTTGTGCGGGGGTTGTCTCGGGGGGCTATTCGGGCTGTTTAGGGTTTTCAGAAAGTAGTTTAGTATGAAAATGCCAGCTTTGGGAGTTGGTGATGAGGGTTTAAATCCTTTCTTTCTGAAATAAATAAACTCTAAGAAGGGGCGTAGTCTTCAATCTTTGGTTTACAAGACCAATGTTTTTATAAACTATTAGAGTATGTTATAGTTTCAGTATTTTATTCTCTAGGATGGCTGTGAGGGGGAATAAAATTAGGATAATTGTGAAGTATGAGAGTGAGGCTAGTTGGCCGATGATAATGAATGGGTGTTCTACTGGTTGGCTGCCTACTCATGTGAGAACTAGGACGTTGGCGACTAGGGTTCAGAATAGGATTTGGGAGAGTGGTCGGAATGTTATTGATCGTAGTTTGGATGTGTGGAGTAGGGGAAGTAGGAATAGAACTAGGATTGAAGCTATTAGGGCTAGGACTCCTCCTAGTTTGTTGGGGATGGATCGTAGAATGGCGTAGGCGAATAGGAAGTATCATTCAGGTTTGATGTGGGGGGGTGTTACTAGGGGATTGGCAGGTGTGAAGTTTTCTGGGTCTCCTAGTAGGTTGGGGGAGAATAGGGCTAGTGAAGCTAGGAGGAAGAATATTAGTGCGAAGCCTAGGATATCTTTTGTGGTGTAGTAGGAGTGGAAGGGGATTTTATCACAGTCTGATGGGATACCTAATGGGTTGTTTGAGCCTGTTTCGTGCAGGAAGGTGAGGTGAACTAGTGTGAGGCCTGCAATGACGAATGGGAGTAGGAAGGAGAGAGCAAAGAATTGTGTTAGTGTGGGGTTGTCTACTGAGAATCCTCCTCAGGCTCATTCTACTAATGTTTGGCCGATGTAGGGGATGGCTGAGAGTAGGTTTGTGATTACTGTGGCTCCTCAGAAGGATATTTGTCCTCAGGGTAGTACATATCCTACGAAGGCAGTTGCTATGAGGGTTAGGAGGAGAATGACTCCGATGTTTCAGGTCTCTTTGTTTAGATATGAGCCGTAGTAGATTCCTCGGCCGATGTGAAGGTAGATGCAGATGAAGAAGAAGGAGGCGCCGTTTGCGTGGAGGTTTCGGATTAGTCAGCCAAATTGTACATCTCGGCATATGTGGGCTACTGAGGCGAAAGCTAGGGAGGTGTCTGCTGTGTAGTGTGTTGCTAGCAGCAGGCCTGTTACAATTTGGGTAATTAGACAAATGCCCAGGAGTGACCCGAAGTTTCATCATGTTGAGATGTTTGAGGGTGTGGGGAGGTCAATTAGGGCGTCGTTGATGATTTTTAGTAGTTCGTGGTTTTTTCGTAGGTTTGGGGCCATTAGTTGGTTCTGTGTATGGATGTGAGGATGATTAGGATGGATAAGGCGAATGTTCCTAGGTAGGCTTTTATTTGTCCTGAGTGTAGGGTGGTGGCGGTTTTGGTTGCTAGGACTTGCAGGTTGGCTAGTCCTTCTGGGCCGAATATTTTAAATCAGGATAGGTCGATCAGGTGTGAGGCGATGTTTTGGCCTCCTTTTAGGGAGTTTGTTATGCTGAAGCGGTGAATTAGGGGGTTGAAGAATCCTAGGGAGGTGGAGAAGTTTGAGAAGGTAGTTTGTTTTGTTAGGATTAGGGTTTGGGTTATTTTTGAAATTTCTAGGGCTAGGGCAATTCCTAGGGCTGTGACCATTAGGGCTGTGATTTTGATGGATAGTGGTATTGTTATGGGTGGGGTTTTTGTGGGGATGATAAATGAGGTGATGAGAAATCCTGCCGTAATACTTCCTAGAGCTAGTCGAGTTAGAGGGGAAGTCACTGCGGGGTTGTTTTCATTGATTGGGGTGAGGGGAGCGATTCGAACGAAGCCTGTCTGTACTAGTACGATTATACGGATTGTGTATACTGCGGTGAAAGATGTTGCTAGTAGGGTAAGCACTAAAGCTCAAGTGTTTAGGTAGGATGTGCTTAAGCTTTCGATGATTTGGTCTTTTGAGTAGAATCCTGCTAGGAATGGTGTTCCTATCAGGGCGAGGTTGCCGATAGTTAAGCAGGAGGTGGTTGTGGGTAGTATTTTTTGTAGGCCTCCTATTTTTCGGATGTCTTGTTCGCCGTTTAGGCTATGGATGATGGATCCGGAGCATAGGAATAGTATTGCTTTGAAGAAGGCGTGGGTTGAGATGTGGAGGAAGGCTAGTTCGGGTAGATTTAGTCCGATGGTGACTATTATTAGGCCTAGTTGGCTTGAGGTTGAGAAGGCGATGATTTTTTTGATGTCATTTTGGGTGAGGGCGCATGTGGCTGCAAATAGGGTAGATAGGGCTCCAAGGCATAGGCATAGAGTCAGGGCAGTTTGGTTGTGGTTGAATAAGGGGTGAGTTCGGATTAGTAGGAAAATTCCGGCTACTACTATTGTGCTGGAGTGCAGTAGGGCGGATACTGGGGTGGGTCCTTCTATGGCTGCTGGCAGTCATGGGTGGAGGCCGAATTGGGCTGATTTACCTGTTGCGGCTAGGATAAGTCCTAGTAGGGGGAGGGTGGGGGTTTGTGATGGAGAGGATAGTTGTTGGATTTCTCAGGTGTTTATGGTTGAGGCTAGTCATGCTATGCATAGAATGAGTCCGATGTCTCCTACTCGGTTGTAGAGTACGGCTTGGAGGGCGGCAGTGTTGGCTTCTGCTCGGCCATGCCATCAGCTGATTAGCAGGAAGGATATGATTCCGACTCCTTCTCATCCGATGAATAGGACGAATAGGTTGTTTGCGATAATTAAGATGAGTATTGCGATTAGGAAAAATAAGAGGTAGGTGAAGAATTTTGTGATGTATGGGTCTGAGGCCATGTATCATGTTGCGAATTGTAGGATAGATCATGATACGAATAGGGCGATTGGGAAGAATGTAAGGGAGTAGAAGTCTATTTTTAGGCTGATAGGGATTTTGAAGTTTATGATGAATTTTCATTCTCATAGGGAGATTAGGCTTTCTGTTCCTGAGTGGATGAATATCATTATTGGGATTAGGCTGATTAGGAAGGATGTTTTGACTGTGTTTGTGATGATGGTAGGGGAGTTTTTGAGGTTGTCTGATAGTATGGGGAGGATGATGGGAGTAGATAGGGTGGCTAGGGTTAGGAGTATTAGTGTGTTTAGGACTAGTGGTAGGTCCATTACTCTCACTTGGATTTGCACCAAGGTGGATGGTTCCTAAGACCATTGGATTACTTCTATCCTTTGAGAGTAAGGGGACTGAGGTTTTATACTCAGATGCGAGAGTTAGCAGCTCTTGTTGGTTTAACCTCCCCTCGGCAGGTAAGAAGGATTTAACTTCTGTTTTTAGAGTCACAGTCTAACGTTTTGGTTAAAACTATACTTGCATATGGGTACTCCGGAGATGAGTTCGGGTTTTAGGATGAGTAGTATTATGGGGATTATGTGTAGGGCTATGAGTAGATGTTCTCGTGTGGAGGAGTTTTGGATTGATGTGATGTGAGATGGTAGTGTTCCTCGTTGGGTTATCATGAGTATGTAGAGGGTGTATGAGGCGGTGAGTAGGATTGCGGTTCCTGTGAGGATGATTGTGAGGGAGGATCAGTTGAATAGTGCGATTACGATGGTTAGTTCTGCTATTAGGTTTGTTGTTGGGGGTAGGGCTATGTTGGTTAGGTTAGCTAGAAGTCATCAGGTGGCCATGAGTGGTAATAGGGGTTGTAGTCCACGTGTGAGTAATAGGATTCGGCTGTGGGTTCGTTCGTAGTTGGTGTTGGCTAAGCAGAATAGTATTGAGGAGGTTAGTCCATGTGAGATTATTAGGATTATTGCTCCTGAGAATGCTCATTGGGTTTGAATTATTGTTGCGGCTACGACGAGTCCTATATGGCTTACTGATGAGTAGGCGATGAGTGATTTTAAGTCGATTTGTCGTAAGCAGATAGCGCTGGTTATTAGTGCTCCTCATAATGCTAAGGTGATGAAGGGATAGTGTAAGTTGTTTGATGGGGGATTTACTAGGATGGTAATTCGTATAATGCCGTACCCTCCTAGTTTTAGGAGCAGGGCGGCTAGTAGTATTGATCCGGCGATTGGGGCTTCTACATGGGCTTTTGGTAGTCAGAGGTGTAGGCCGTATAAGGGGGCTTTCACTATGAAGGCCAGTAGGAGGGCTAGGCTTGCGATTAGGCCTGATCATGAGTTGTTTAATGTGGGGTGTGAGAGTTTAAGTATTGGAAGGTATAATGTGCCGATTTGGTTTTGTAGGTGAAGGATTGCAATTAGCAGGGGGAGTGAGCTGGCGAGGGTGTAGAATAGGAGGTAGATGCCGGCATTTAGGCGTTCTGGTTGGCTTCCTCATCGTGTGATGAGGATTAGGGTGGGGATCAGGGTTGCTTCGAATGCGATGTAGAATAGTATTAATTCTGAGGCTGAGAAGGCTAATAGGATTGATGTTTGGGCTAGGATGATTGTTGAGGTGAAGATTCGTTTGCGGGTGGTAGGTTCTTGTTCTAGGTGATTTTGGCTTGCTATGAATATGAGTGGAAGTAGTCAGCACGATAGAACTAGTAATGGGGAGGAGATTTGGTCAATGGAGGTTCAGGGGGTCAGGCCTTTGTTTGGGTAGTATGTGGGGGTTAGTCATTGGAGGCTGATGCTGGCGATTAGGAAGCTGTGTAGGGTGATGTTAGTTCATATATGTTTGGGAGGGGATAGGAGTGTTAGGGGGAGTAGTATTGTAGTTGGGATAATGATTTTTAGCATTGTAGTAGGTTAAAGTTGTGTAGGTGGTCGGAGCCGTGGGTTCGAGTAGAGGCTACTAGTAGGGCTAATCCTGTACCCGCCTCGCAGGCGGAAAATGTTAGTATGATGATTGGAAGGAGGGTGGAGGATGTTGATTGTATTTGGATTGGTCACATGGCTAGGGCTATATATATGGATAATATCATGCATTCTAAACATAGGAGGGCGGAGATTAGGTGGGTGCGGTGGAAGGCTATGCCTAGGCTGCTTAAGGTGAAGGCTGAGTAGAAACTTAGGTGGAGGTAGGACATGAAGAAAGTTATAGGTTTAAGCTATAATCTGTTGAGTCGAAATCAACTGTCTTGGTTAGACTAACTTTCTGTTATTCCGCTCATTCTAGTCCTCCTTGGGTTCATTCGTATACGAGTCCTAGTGTTAGTAAGAGAATTAGTGTGGAGGCTCATATTAGGGTGGTGGTGGGGGATTGAAGTTGGATTGCTCATGGTAGGGGTAGTAGTAGGGCGATTTCTAGGTCGAATAGTAGGAATAGGATGGCTACTAGGAAGAAGCGGATTGAGAATGGTAAGCGGGCGGATCCTAGGGGGTCGAATCCGCATTCGTATGGGGATAGTTTTTCTGAGTCTGGGTTAATTTGGGCTAATCAGAAGTTTAGGGTGGTTAGGATAATGCTTAGGGATGTGGATAGGATGAATATGAATATGATTATGTTTATTACTCTTCTCTGGGTTTAAACCAGATTTTAAGGATTGGAAGTCGATTGTAATTAATATACTAGAAGAGTAAGATCCTCATCAGTAGATAGAGATATATAGGAATAATCAGACGACGTCTACGAAGTGTCAGTATCATGCTGCTGCTTCGAAGCCAAAATGATGGTTTGGTGTGAAGTGGTATTTGATTAGGCGCGCTAGGCATACGAGGAGGAATGTGGATCCGATGATTACGTGAAGGCCGTGGAATCCGGTAGCTACAAAGAAGGTTGAGCCGTATACTCCGTCGGCGATGGAAAAGGGGGCTTCGTAGTATTCTATGGCTTGGAGGGCGGTGAAATAGAATCCTAGGAGGACTGTTAGGGTTAGGGCGTGGATTGCTTGTTTTCGGTTGGCCTCTGTGATGCTATGGTGGGCTCATGTTACGGTGACCCCTGAGGCTAGAAGAATAGCGGTGTTTAGGAGTGGTACGTCTATGGGGTTTAATGGTTTGATTCCTACGGGTGGTCATTGTCCTCCTAGTTCGGGAGTGGGGGCTAAGCTTGAGTGGAAGAAGGCTCAGAAGAATCCTAGGAAAAAGAAGGCTTCTGATGTGATGAAGAGGGCTATTCCATATCGTAGGCCTTTTTGGACAGTAGGGGTGTGGTGGCCTTGGAATGTGCTTTCTCGTACGATGTCTCGTCATCATTGGAATATAACTAGTATGGTGGAGAGTAGGCCTATAATTAGAAGTTGAGGTGAGTTATAGTGGAATCATATTGTTAGTCCTGAGGTGGTTAGTAGAGCGGCGGCTGCTCCTAGGATAGGTCATGGGCTGGGGTCGACTATGTGGTAGGAATGTGCTTGGTGGGCCATTGGTTTAGATATTTTCTTGAAGGTAGAGGCTAAGTAGAAGTACAAAGACGTAGGCTTGGATAATTGCTTCTGCTTCTTGTAGGATTGTAAGAAGAAATAGTAGTAGCAGGGATAGTAGGGAGACTGCTGGTATTGTTGTAGATAATGGTATTGTGGCAGTTGAGATGAGTTGAATAAGTAGGTGTCCTGCTGTAAGGTTTGCTGATAGTCGTACTCGTAGGGCTTGTGGTCGGATAAGTAGGCTTGTTGTTTCGATAAGGATGAGGGCTGGGATTCGTGGTGTTGGGGTCCCTTCTGGCAGTAGGTGTCATAGGGAAGCAGAGGGTTGATTTCGTAGCCCTGTCAGGAGTGTGGCAAGTCATAGGGGGAAGGCAAGTGCGAGGTTAATTGATAGTTGGGTGGTTGGAGTGAATGTATATGGTAGTAGTCCAAGTAGGTTAATGAGGAGAAGGAAGAATATAAGGGATGTTTGGATAAGAGCTCATTTATGCCCTTTTTTATATAGCGGGGATATAAGTTGTTTTGTGACAAGGTTGATGAATCATAGTTGGAGGGTTGATAGTCGGTTGGTGATTCATCGGTTGTCTATGGAGGGTAGGAGTAGGGCTGGGAATGTTATTGAGATGAGGATTAGTGGGATTCCCAGGAGGGATGGGCTAGAGAATTGGTCGAAGAAGCTTAGGTTCATGGTCAGGTTCAGGGGGTGGTACTTGGTGTAGTATGGGTTTTGCTAGATGGAGGGTTAGTTGATACGAATGTTAGGACTTTGGGTTGGATAATCATGGAAAAGGTTAACCATGAAATGATCATGATAAAAAGCCAGGGGTTTGGGTTTAGTTGAGGCATACCATTAAGGAGGGATGTAGCCCTCTTTCTTTAGCTTAAAAGGCTAATGCTGATTCATAGCTTCTTAATGGTTGGTGGTGTTTAGGATGAGATTGAGGATGATCAGTTTTCGAAGTTGGCGAGTGGGGCGGATTCTACTACGATTGGTATGAAACTGTGGTTGGCTCCGCAAATTTCTGAGCATTGTCCGTAGAAGACTCCTGGCCGGGATGCGAACAGGGAGGTTTGGTTTAGGCGTCCTGGGATTGCATCGGTTTTTACTCCTAGGCTTGGTACGGCTCATGAGTGGAGTACGTCGTCAGCGGTGACAATTACTCGGATGGTGGAGCTTGTGGGGATTACTACTCGATGGTCGACTTCTAGTAGGCGGAAGTGGCCTAGGGGTAGGTCTGTTGTTGGGATTATGTAGGAGTCGAATATTAGGTCTTTGAAGTCGGTATATTCGTAGGATCAGTATCATTGGTGGCCGATGGCTTTTAGTGTTAGGTCTGGTTCGTTGATTTCGTCTATTATATATAGGATTCGTAGGGATGGCAGGGCTAGTATGATTAGGACTATGGCTGGAAGGATTGTTCAGACTAGTTCGATTGCTTGGGCGTTGACTGTGTTGGAGGTTAGTTTTTCTGTAAGTATAAGGGTTAGTAGGTAGAGGACTAAGCTGCAGATTGCTAGGGCGACTATTAGTGCGTGGTCGTGAAATCCTATGAGTTCTTCTATGATAGGGGATGAGGCATCTTGGAAGTTAAGTTGTGAGTGGTTTGCCATGGTTGGGTGTGGAGATACACTGGGGTTTCACCTGTAATTTAGTCTTGACAAGACTATGTAATTGTTTTACTAGTATCTCTTTATGAGAAAGAAGCATAAGTGGTTTATGCGGTTGGCTTGAAACCAACATATGGGGGTTCGATTCCTTCCTTTCTTGAACCTGGACGAAGGCTGGTTCTTCGAATGTGTGGAAGGGTGGTGGGCATCCGTGGATTCATTCGATGTTGGTGCTTGTTAGTTCTGGTTGTAGTACTTTACGTTTAGATGCGAAGGCTTCTCAGATGATAAATACTAGTATAATTACAGCTGTTAGGGAGATAAGTGAGCCTACTGATGAGATAGTATTTCATATTGTGTAGGCATCTGGGTAGTCTGAGTATCGTCGTGGTATGCCGGCTAGGCCTAGGAAGTGTTGGGGGAAGAAGGTTAGGTTTACTCCTACGAATATTACTCCAAAGTGCACTTTGGCTCATGTTGAGTGAAGTGTATATCCTGTGAATAGGGGGAATCAGTGAGTGAATCCTGCCAGGATAGCAAATACTGCTCCTATTGATAGGACATAGTGGAAGTGGGCTACTACGTAGTAGGTGTCGTGTAGAGCAATGTCTAGTGAGGAGTTTGCTAGGACAATCCCGGTTAGCCCTCCAATGGTAAATAGGAAAATAAATCCTAGAGCTCATAGTATTGGTGGGTCTCATTTGATTGTTCCTCCGTGGAGTGTTGCTAGTCAGCTAAACACTTTGATGCCGGTTGGGATGGCGATAATTATGGTTGCAGATGTGAAGTATGCTCGGGTGTCTACGTCTATTCCTACTGTAAATATATGGTGGGCTCAGACGATGAATCCTAGGAATCCGATTGATAGTATGGCTCATACTATCCCCATGTAGCCGAATGGTTCTTTTTTACCTGCGTAGTAGGTTACGACGTGGGAGATGATGCCGAATCCTGGTAAGATTAGGATGTAAACTTCTGGGTGGCCGAAGAATCAGAAGAGATGTTGGTATAGTACTGGGTCTCCTCCTCCTGCAGGGTCGAAGAATGTTGTATTTAGGTTGCGGTCTGTGAGAAGTATTGTGATTCCTGCGGCAAGGACAGGGAGGGATAGGAGAAGTAGGACTGCAGTAATTAAGACAGATCATACGAATAGGGGGGTCTGGTATTGTGATAGGGCGGGTGGTTTTATATTGATTGCTGTTGTGATGAAGTTGATTGCTCCTAGGATGGAGGAAATACCTGCTAAGTGAAGTGAGAAAATGGCTAGGTCTACTGAGGCTCCGGCATGGGCTAGATTTCCGGCTAGTGGTGGGTATACTGTTCAGCCTGTTCCGACTCCTGCCTCGACTGTTGAGGATGCTAGTAGCAGGAGGAACGAGGGGGGGAGAAGTCAGAAGCTTATATTGTTTATTCGTGGGAATGCTATGTCTGGGGCTCCGATTATTAAGGGGACTAGTCAGTTTCCGAATCCTCCAATTATGATGGGTATAACTATGAAGAAAATTATTACGAAAGCATGGGCTGTGACGACAACGTTATATACTTGGTCGTCTCCTAGTAAGGCTCCGGGTTGGCCTAGTTCTGCTCGAATGAGGAGGCTTAGGGCGGTACCTACTATTCCGGCTCAGGCGCCGAAAATTAGGTATAGGGTCCCGATATCTTTGTGGTTGGTTGAAAATAATCATCGGTTAATGAATGTCACAGGTAAGATGGCTGAGTGTATAAGCGTTAGGCTGTAGTCCTTTTCACAGAGGTTTGATTCCTCTTCTTATCGGTCCTGTAGTGAAGTTCATAGTGAGTTGCAAGCTCATTGATGTGCATTAGAAGTGCGCCGGGGCCTGTAGACAGAAGCCTGTTGGTTTGGGCATATAGCTGTTAACTATAGTGTTATGGGATCGAAGCCCATCTGTCTAGTGGTAGGTAAGGTCCTAGCTTAATTAAAGTGTCCGAGTTGCGTTTGGGAGATGCAGGGTAATGTCCTGCGGACTTTAGCAGAAACTAAGAGGGTTTAACTCTTGTTTAAGGCTTTGAAGGCCTTCGGTTTAAGTGATCCTAAGTTTCTTAAATAATGGTGAGGATTATTGGGGCGATTGGGAGTAAGGTAATAGATAATGAGGCTAAGATAGCGATTAGGGGGTTTGTTGGTTTGTTAATGTGTCATTGTTTAATATGGTTAGTGGTATGTGGGGGGAGTGTGATGGTAGCGCAGTATGCAAGTCGTAGGTAGAAGAATAGTCCTAGTAGTGATAGTAGGGAGATGATTGTGGCTGTTGGGGCTATGTCTTGTTTGGTTAGTTCTTGGATGATAAGTCATTTTGGTAGGAATCCTGTTATTGGAGGTAGTCCTGCAAGGGATAATAGGGTTAATAGTAGGATTGCGCTTAGTGATGGGGCTTTTGTTCATGCAGTTATTAGGGTTGATAGTTTTAGGACTTTTATTGAGTTTAGGGTTATGAATACGGTTGCGGTTATTAGTGCATATAGATAGAAGTTTAGTAGGGTAAGTTTGGGGTTGTATGTAATGATGATGGCCATCCATCCTAAGTGAGAGATGGATGAGAAGGCTAAGATTTTTCGGGTTTGTGTTTGGTTTAGTCCTATTCACCCTCCTAGGGCTGTTGAGAGAATGGCCAGGATGACTAGGAGGGTAGGATTTAGGGAATGTGAGGTTATAAAGAGTAGTGTTAAGGGTGGTAGTTTTATGGCTGTGGATAGGATTAGTCCTGTGGTGAGGGGGGATCCTTGTAATACTTCTGGAAATCAGAAATGGAAAGGTACTAGACCTAGTTTTATTGCAATTGCAGAGGTGAGGATTAAGCAGGATATTGGGTGGGTTAGTTGGGTAATGTCTCATTGTCCAGTATGCCATGCGTTGGTTATGCTGGAGAATAGTACTAGGGCTGAAGCAGCTGCCTGGGTGAGGAAGTATTTGGTAGCGGCTTCGATTGCTCGAGGGTGGTGGGATTTTGAGATTAGTGGTAGGATGGCAAGTGTGTTGATTTCTAGTCCGGTTCAGGCTATAATTCAATGGTTGCTTGAAATTGTGATGGTGGAGCCTAGCAGGAGACTGGCGATGAAGACTAGTTTTGCTTGGGGGTTCATTAGCAGGGGAAGGGGTTGAACCATCATTTTCGGGGTATGGGCCCGATAGCTTATTTAGCTGACCCTACTAGAAAGTAATATAAAGGAAGTATGGAGGGTTTTGATTTCTCTAGTGTAGGTTCGATTCCTACTTTTCTAAATATTAGGAAATGAGAGGACTGGTGTACCTCTATGTTCACTTTATCATAGTGACCCTTAAGTATTCAGGCACATTTCCGGCGATCTTAGGTATGGGGGCAGGCCCGCATAGCAAGATTGGTATGCTGATGTGTCACAGACATAGGGCGAGTGTAAGTGGGAGAAAGTTTTTCATAGTAGTGTATTAGTTGGTCATATCGAATCGTGGGTATGAGGCGCGGATCATAGGAATCCTGCTGATAGAAGAAGTACTTTTGTTGCCAGGATTACTGGGAATAGCTCTTGTTGTGGGTTAAGAAAGCTTGGGTTGAAGAATAGGATAGTGGTTAGTGCGTTTATTAGTATAATGTTGGCGTATTCAGCTAGGAAGAATAGGGCGAATGGACCTGCTGCGTACTCTACGTTGAAACCGGAGACTAGTTCGGATTCTCCCTCTGTTAGGTCGAATGGAGCTCGGTTCGTTTCGGCTAGTGTAGATACGTATCATATTATGGCTAGGGGTCAACATGGGAAAATGAGGTAGAGGGGTTCTTGGGTAATTGCTAGGGTGCTTAAGGTGTAGTTTCCGCTAAGGAGGATAACGGATAGTAGGATAATTGCTAGGGTGACTTCATAGGAGATTGTTTGAGCTACTGCTCGTAATGCCCCGATTAGGGCGTATTTTGAGTTTGAGGCTCATCCTGATCATAAGATGGAGTAGACTGCTAGGCTTGACATGGCTAATAGAAATAGTACGCCTAGGTTTAGGTCGGCTAGGGAGAATGGTAGGGGGAGTGGTATTCAGATTGAGACAGCTAGGAGAAGGGCTAGTATGGGTGTTGTGATAAATAGGATTGGGGAAGATGTTGATGGTCGGATGGGTTCTTTAATGAATAGTTTAATACCATCTGCCAGGGGTTGTAAAAGTCCATAGGGGCCGACGATGTTTGGGCCTTTTCGGCTTTGCATATAGCTTAGGATTTTGCGTTCTACTAATGTTAGGAAGGCTACTGCAATTAGAATTGGGAGGGCGTAGGATAAGGTTATGATGAGGTTAATTAGAAGGGGGTAGTTGTTCATGGAGGGGTTTAAAGCTAGGGAGAGGATTTGAACCTCTGAGTTAAAGGACTTAAGCCTTTTGCATTTTCCGATCTCTGCCACGCTAGCTGGTCCTTTTCTTGGACGGGGGGGGAAGTGATAGCTTTTCGTGATTTAGTTGCTTTCATCACTTAAGGCGGAGGCTTGCTTGTGGTATTGGCCTCACTTTTCCTGTCCTTTCGTACTGGGAAGAGTTCATCATAGATGGAAACCGACCTGGATTGCTCCGGTCTGAACTCAGATCACGTAGGACTGTTAATCGTTGAACAAACGAACCCTTAGTAGCTGCTGCACCACTAGGATGTCCTGATCCAACATCGAGGTCGTAAACCTCCCTGTCGATATGGACTCTCGGGGGAGATTGCGCTGTTATCCCTGGGGTAGCTTGGTCCATTGATCAATTGTATTGGGTCTGGGTGCTGTTAGCACGTTGAGGGGTTGCTCTTGGTCTAGAGTTGTGGTCCAATTTTTGGAGGCTTTGTTTTACTCCAAGGTCGCCCCAACCGAAAAACACGTGCCAATCTCTTATGTGTCAGTGAACCCGGTGGGTGTGTATGTGATATAAGGTGGCCGTTGGTTTTGAAGTTCCACAGGGTCTTCTCGTCTTATGGGTTTATCCCTGCTTTTGTACAGGGAGATCAATTCACCGATTGCCTGTAAGAGACAGTTAAGACCTCGTTTAGCCATTCATACAAGTCTCGATTTATGGGACAATTGATTGCGCTACCTTTGCACGGTTAGGATACCGCGGCCGTTAAACGTGAGTCACCGGGCAGGCATCACCTTCAATACTTGTTTGTTGGTTTGCTGAAGGCTATGTTTTTGGTAAACAGTCGGGCCTTGACGAATTTGCCTAGTTCCTTTTACAGGTTTTAATCTTTCTTAATGGACGCTCCTCTGTCGGGTTAACAAGATGCTTAATACTCTGCTTGTTTGATTTGTCGTATATTGGTAATTTGTTAATAATGTATAGATGTAAGCTTGCGTCGTAGAGGGAGGACCCTGGTTACTCATTCTAGCATTAATTCTCCTATTTACATATAGGTTAGCCTGTTAATGGGGAGGGAGTCATAGGGTTTTTATATTTTTGAATACGGAGCTTTAACGCACTCTTCGTTGATGGCTGCTTAAGGGCCCACAGTAAGTTCGTATGTTGTTATTTATCCGCTCGTAGAGATTGTATTCTTTTTTAAAGGAGCTGTACCTCCTTTAAATATCCCTTAATTCGCTTCATTAGGGTTCTTTGGTTCCTTGGAGAAGAATTAAGAGTGAACTTAGATTCATTTCACAGGCAACCAGCTATCACCCAGCTCGGTTGGCTTTTCACCTCTACTAACAAGTCATCCCACTCTTTTGCCACAGAGACGGGTTCGCTCTAACAGCTGCTCGTAAGTAGCTCGCTTGGGTTTCGGGGTGGCAAACTTAAATTCGTTTTGCTTGGTTTTTCTTGCTAGACCATGATGCAAAAGGTACAAGGGTTGATCTTTGCTGTTTTTAGCTTAGTTTTCATTGTTATTTCATCTTTCCCTTACGGTACGTAGTCTCTATCGCTCCAATGGTGTCTTTTCTATCGCCTATACTAGGACTAGTAAATGCTTTGGTTTAGTGTGAGTAGTAGCTTTGTTATTCCAGGTCATGTTGATTGGGCTAGAGTTTGGCATCAAGACGATCTGGTGTTAGCAGATATTTTTCAGGTGTAAGCTGAATGCTTTCGTTTAAGCTACGTCTTGGTATTCTAAGTACACCTTCCGGTACACTTACCTTGTTCCCCCCTTTTTTGGGGAAAAAAGTTTTTAAATTTGGGGGGGGGGGGGGCGCCTGCGAGGAGGGTGACGGGCGGTGTGTACGTGCCCCAGGGCCGGCTTAAAGAGGGCTCGATTGTCCCACTTTACTGCTAAATCCGCCTTCCAGGGACAGTTTCAAGTCCCTTTGCCGTTGTGTTCTAGTCTAGAAAATGTAGCCCATTGCTTCCATTCCATGGGCTATACCTTGACCTGTCTTGTTAGCGTGGTTAGGGCTGTTGCGTCCACTGTTGGGCTTTCAGGGGAGGTGGGCTGGCGACGGCGGTATGTAGGCTGAATTATGGCAAGGAATGGTCAGGTATAACGTGGATCATCGATTACAGAACAGGCTCCTCTAGGTGGGTTTGGGGCACCGCCAAGTCCTTAGAGTTTTAAGCGTTAGTGCTCGTAGTTCTCGGGCGGATGCTTAAGTAGGGTTGAAGCATCAAGATTTAGGGCCAGGCATAGTGGGGTATCTAATCCCAGTTTGGGCCCTGGCTTTCGTGGAGTTCAATTAATCGTTGTTCTAAGATCTTCTTTGACGTGGAGGCCTTACTAGCATCTTGGGCTTGTGACGGCTCAGTTGCCTTTTAATCTTAGCTACTTGGATAACATGTGACCACTCTTTACGCCGTTATAAAGTTAATTTGGGTCTCCTGTATGACCGCGGTGGCTGGCACAGGATTTACCAACCCTAGATTTGCTATGGCTAAGTCAAGTTTACACTCATTGCTTAATATTAACTACTGCTGAATACCCGTGGGGGTGTGGCAATTGCAAGGCGTCTTGGGCTACGGGGGGGTGTGAGCCTGATGCCCGCTCCTATCTACCCTTAGTGGGTGTCCAGGGCATCTACACTGGGGCGCGGATACTTGCATGTATATACCTAGCAAAAACTAACAGTAAGGTTAGGACTAAGTCTTTTGTCTTTGGGTGTGTGTGCAACGACCGTCTTGACATCTTCAGTGTCATGCTTTTTGTAAGCTACAAAGAC